>NC_056751.1:121049356-121066856 GCF_019279795.1 Protopterus annectens | reverse complement strand
TTACAGTTACAAAAACCTGTGTTACCTGCATTACAGAACTGTTATAGATTGTTGTTGATATTTCATTTAGAATATTGTTTTGGGGGGCTGTCCTAATTTGTGTGTAGTAGGAAGCATTTCCTTTTAAATTGCTGTGTGCATGATGGATGCATATATTCATACATAATTGATTTCACATCCATCCTGTCTGTGTATTATATATTTAATTGTGTGTCTTTCTGTTTCATCTCATACAGAGCTGTGGCACCCAAGAATAAATCTGTACAAAACAAGCCAGCATACACTGATGCAGAAAATGAGGTCATTATCCAGGCTTTACATCACCATGGAGCTTTTCTCTTAGGGAGCGATAAAGGTGATCAGTCTGCCGAGAGAGAGAATATGGTAGCAGGTGGTCAATGACATCAATGCTGTTGGAGGGCATGGGAGAATTTACTCCCAGAAATACACACCAAGCAAGTTATATGATAACCTTTGCCTGCTATATGGCAGCTGCAGTTGCCCAGGAACAGGTGGCTGTGGGAGGTGGTCCTGCTACCAAACCACCACTGAAACAAAGAGGTTCCTGTCCACTCTTAGACATCCCAGTAGCTCGGCAAAGGGTTGACCCTGAATCCTTGACACTGGTGCTGATGTGGATGACACACCCAGAGTGTGTCAGACAAAACTTCCAGGTATGCAAAATGCAAGTGTCTTTGTTGTATCTTTATATGTGTGTATCTTAGATGTCTGATATACACAGAGCCAGCAATAAGTATGAGTCAGACAACACAGTACTAGAGACAGGAGAGTGTTCAGGGATGAGAATCCAACTGTTCAGTACATTTTTTAATGAGGACATTCTTAATCTGCACATGTAAAAGGGGTTGTTCTCTTTTTCTTGTTTCATTTGCATTGCGATACTTATCAGACTTCTTTCCTTTCCCTTCCTCACATACAAGGTCATCTAGATTGCAGGCTGCCAGCCCACCTGTGCATGGTAAGCACACGTTTGGTTATTGTTACTACTGGGTATAAGGTAGATTTAGGTCTAAATAACAATACAGTTTGTGTTGCTTTACCATCTGTTAGAGTTTAACATACCTTTCCTATAAGAAAAATATGTGAGCAATTTTATTATCTATTTCTCTGTTTGTTGTGATAATTGCACGTTATCATAGTGAGAGTGGCACTATGGAAGTTCTACATCTGATGTCAGAGTATCGGTAGCCTCTGATGATGATGGTGAAGATGAAGAGGCACAGTATGGGGGTGCAGGTGTTTAGTCTGACACCGAGGTTGTGGCTACCTAATTTCCTGCCCATATTTTGGACACAGTCAGTATGCCTACGCATACCCATGACATGGAGACCTCTGATATAGGACAGGTTGAGGGTGACACAGTTGACCAGGGTATTGTGGTTACTCCAGATGCAGAGCTGGTATCTTCTCCACATAGCTATCGCTAGGGTGAGGTGCCATACACAAGGGTTAGTAGAGGTGCTGAGAGTGTGTCACTAGGTACCACCAGATGTATGTGTATGGCCATAGTGGAGGCACAGGTACATTCCACCATGGCTCGGAAGATAGTAGGAGTACTAAACATCATAGATTCTTATGTGCATGACTACTTGAATCATGTAGATGACTCCTTGGACAGGATGAATAGCACACTGGATAAGGCAGTGTCTGCGATGGAACAACTTTTTGGGGTAGGATGGGCATCCATGTGGCCAGAGAGTAGCTACATTTTCTGGTGTTAGCAGACATGGCTGTACAAGACTCCACTCCTGTAGTGACATTACTTCTGATTCATCAGTGATTGTGGTGACCATACCCAGACGTGGTAGGCCATGGGGTAATGCTCTTGGACATATTTGTGAGGCCAGCTTGTGCAGCAGACATCATTCACATTCAGGTAGTACCCTGACTTTTAGCCAGGACCATGGAAGTAGCAGTGCAATTCCTGGCAGATGTGGTTCTCATAAATGGGGGAGACAACACTGAACTGACTACTCTACCATGCATGGCTGACACCTGTCTGAGATGCCAGGACACAGAGATAGCAGAGTGCTTCATTGTATTCATGTAGGCATGCACACATTGAAAAAAAACTGACTTGCCCATACCACCTCACACACATGCAAGCCATCTAAACAGCACTGTTGAGTGCTATACATCTGTTGTTAGTGTCCCTGAACACTGTCTACTCTGACAGATACACACATTTGTTACTCGCACACGCTCACTTCTTTGCTGTCAGCCTTGTCCTCCCACCTCCCTACCCTGTGCAAATGATGATGAGTGCGCCCTGCCCTTTGCACATGTCTTTGTGACTTAGGGTTGCATATATTTCTGATGCACACAGTGGATAGCTAATGCATGCTTACTCACAAGCTTGCATTTATTAATATGCATCGCAGAAGCAAAGTTTTTGATTTCTTATTGCTTATATAATTGTTGAACCTCACTGGTATTTCAGTTAATATTGTAAGTAAAGCAGTGGAAATATTTGGCACTTCAATCTTGTTTCTTAGTATAGTTCTGCAAATGAGGGTATAATTGACCTGATTCATGTTTTATAGATGATGATCAATTGAAATGCTTAATGCACAGTATTGGTTCTAATACATGATTGTATATTGCAAAAATCTGGCATAGTAAATATGACTGACACAACTGTACACCTCAGACAAATTATCTGCTTAGGGGCAAATGCATATTTCAGTATGAGAGTATTCAGTTATATAATTTTTTTTTCTTTGTAAGTTCCACACTTTCCTTGTCAGTACTGCAGATAACAGTTGTGTCCATGGAGGTTGTCCCTGTCTGATGGTATCAGAACACAGTCATTACATGGTTAAGTAATAATGGCTGGCTAGCCAAGTGGCAGCAAGTCATCAGTTTGTTAGAGGCAGGTCAGCTCAGTCTCAGATTTCAAGGGGGAGGAGGGAGAAGAACAGATAGGGGCAGGCTAGGGGGGAGAGAGGTGAGGGCGGGCCAAGCTGTCCAAAGAAAGGGTTGAAAAGGCAGAAAACAAAGGAAACCTGTCTTTTTGATTCCAATATGGCGGCTTCCAGTTTGTTTTGATCTTCGTGGGTGTTCTCCACAAGCAAGGTAGGCCTTATAGGATCTTAGGTCATGTGGAATGGTACATGTTTTTTTTTGGGTAATCTTTGGCTGGTTTATGGCTTATTGGCTTGATAATCCAGTAAGTTAACATTTTTAAATTTTACTGAGGTAAAAGCTGTTGAAGGCCAACTGTATTTTGTGGAGTGCAGGTAGCAAAATAGTGTAGAGGTTGGAATAGTAATTTTTAAAGCAGGTGTTTTAGGTGGGTGATAATGGGAGTTAAGTTCCTTAACAAGTTCTTCATCAAGTTGGCCTTGTATTGGGAAGGTGGAATCTCACAGGGTTAATCTTCCCCACTGGAAGCATTATGAGGCAGTTTTGACAATTTGTGTGGCTGTATTTATGGGAATTATATGTTTAAGGTATGTATGGGTTACACTATATGAATCAGTATTTAGTGTGGAGGACTGTAATGCGGTGAATGAAGACTGACTGTATTATTGACGTGAAATGCAGGGATAGTTGCACTTTATCGGTTAAGATGCATGTGCATCTGTGAGTGTATGAGGTGGAGGATAAGTGGATTGACTGGAGGTCGTGGTTAGGCATGGTAAGAGCTGGTCGTGGGGGTTTCGATTTTAATATGGGTTACTGGAACACTGCTTGACGATAGCACATGGTTAATGGGCCTCCTGGTATCATTACACTTGAGAAGTACGCTACCTCTCACAGCCTGGATCAAACAGCAGCTTAGTAGGAACTCTTTGAAACTCACACAATGACTAAAGGTGATTTTCATTAATATATGTAGCATTGTTACCAGGGATATTAAATTAAAAAAAATTAACATTAAACTGTGAGAGAATGTGGAACAGGGACGATTATACATTTCAAAACTTGAATCAGGAACACTTCATTGATAAGCTTTACACAAGAAGCAGAGAATGACATTGTTGGAGAAAGGGCACAGATTTTAGTTTCAAACCAGAGGGCGACGTTAGTCTTACATCCCACTATCAAGGATGCATTTGATGGAGACCAGCACTGGTAGAATTTTTAATAGAATCTAGAACAGAAGCTGCCATTAAAAAAGGAATAATTAGTAAAACATATACAATATTACATGATAATTATAAGAATCAAGAGCTTAGAAAGGACTGGGAAGAGAGATTGGATAAGCAATTCAGAAAGAGACAATGGTGGGATATATATATATATCCCCCAAATATCAACAAAGTCTAGGAGATTTAGGATCTTTGCCTGGAAGTGTTTATATAGGTACTGTTATACCCCAAGTAGACTCCAAAGAATTTTTCCTCAGGTGGATAGTAAATGCTGGAGATGTGACGGGCAAGAAAGAGGTAGCTGGGAACATATTTTTTGGAAGTGTGATGAGCTGGCAGACTTTTGGGATTCCTTGTGGACCTCTCTGTCTGAGATGCTGGGTGGGCAGATTGGACTGACTGGGAGATTGTTTTTTTGAGTTATGCTACAGAATTGGAGTTGTCTAGACATAGTAAAGCCTTGCTGAGTCTAATTATGGTGGTTGCCAAAAAAGCAATTACTAGAAAATGGAAATCAAAGTCTAGACCAACTTTACTAGACGTATAGAAATATAGTGACAGAGATAAAACAACAGGAATTGGGATCTTTAGAAAAGGGATGGAGAAAACTACATAGGAAAAAAAAGGGAATTGTGGGAACAGTATATGCAGAGCAGGAATGAGGTTTAAGAGGCAGGATTTGAATACGCTATATAATGCTTAACTGACAATGATTGGATTTTTTATAAGTGATGTATAATGTTTACAACTACAGTTGTTTCAATAGTGTCTGTGATGTAAACTGTTTGCAACTAAAGTGATATCAGTTTTTGTGTTTTTTATTTATATAAATTTAAGACTGACTTTGTCATATGTGTAAATTTAATAAAGATGTTTTGAGAAAAAAAGGATCCATTTGATGGTTTCTATCTTGCTGATTAACCTGGCCCAGCAAGCAAACTGACTAGAGGCAAAGGGAAGTTGCTTGCCTTAATACTTCTTATTTCAGCCATTTAGTGACATGGGCGAAAGAAGGATGGCGTCATGACTTTTACCCACCAGGCTATTACTAAGCTTACCTATCTATTTTTGAAACATAATGTAAGTACTGCATACTTGTATTGTTGGAAAGTCTTTGTGGTTTCAATTATCTGGAAGTTGCTGTAGTTAGGTTATATATATGAAAACTACACCACTGTGTTAAATTTCACAGCCACAGTTTTACAGATGTTATTTTGGCATAATGAAATAAGAAGGTAGCGGGAAAGAAAGGTTTTTGGTTTTGTATGGGGATGCTTGTAAATTGTGGTAATTTTACAGCACTTACATTAGTATAAAAGAGGTGGACAACAACTCCCATAGAGTTTATAGGTAAAGAATTACTTTTGGCCCTGAATTATTTCTACTTCACATTTCCAGAATGTCTAATTACATTTATTATCTGGTGTCTGTTATATATATATATATATATATATATATATATATATATATTTATATATATATATATATATATATATATATATATATATATATATATATATATATATATATATTATATGTATAAAATAAAAAAAAGCTGAGGGCCTTTTTAGGCGCAGTCAAAGGATAACATATAGGTTTTTCAGTGGGCTAATATTTTTGGTGTGGAAAGGGTTCATATCACCCCCCACCATGATTTTGTTTTGGTCCAGGTACCTGAAGTCATGAAGGGCATAGAATGGGTATGCACACTGGGGTTTTATTTGCGAATGTGTCTTTGGTTCAGTGAGTAGGCTATGGGTTGAATGAAGCTGTTAATAGTAATGTCTGGCAAAAAAAAAAAAAGTTTACAAGATATTTGTGCAAGATTATAAAGAGTGAACAATTGAAGCATTTCTTCTTCTGTTTATCAGTTAAATAGATCAACAAATTCACACCCAGTTACAGGCAATAATAACCCTGAAAGGGAAAGACTGGTAGGAAGAATTTTATTGACAGTCAATGAGCTTGGGTCAACCACAGGCTCTCTCTGCAGGTACTGCTCAACTGGCAAGTAATGCTTTGCCTGACCCACAAGCAGGACCTATTTCAGGGCATCCAGTGTTGAGTAATAACATAAGTGGAATTGATGGATGAGACAAGGACAGGCAACTGTGTAAGCACAAAGAGGAGAAGAAGCATTGTAAGAAACATAAGAGGGATAACAGAGATGAAGGTACGTTTGAGTTTAATGATCAAATGTTTTTACAGTGGTTGCAAAACCAGGTTTTTTTCAAGAGGATGATTTAGATGATTATGGGTGCCAAACCGAAGTAGGTAAGGAAGGAAGTGTAGCGTATACATGCGGACAAGACAGGTTAGACAAAGATGGGTCCAGTAAAGTAAAAGGCACAATGCTGAGTGCGTGGGCAGTGGATTCAGGAGTGGAGGCAATAACAATGAATATACCATTACAAGACAAGGGTCAAATTTTAGATCAGATTGAGTTGTTAATAGCACAACTCAAGGTTGACTGAGTAGGGAACTGGGTAGAAGACCAAAGACCAATCGACAGGGTATTGGGTAATGGAGAAAAGGGGGATGGAGGTCAAGAGAAGTACCATGGGGCAGTGACATTGGGCTTACCCCTGGGCTTTCACTTGAGCAACAAGGTAAAGCAACAAACTGTGAGCAGAGATTATGCTGACATATTTTCACTATTGAACGGGGCAGAAGAGGTAAAGGAGAAGGATGGTGAGACGGAGTGTCCAGGAGGCAAAAAGAGGAAATTGGCAGTAAGATGGACATGGGAGAACTGGGTGATTGTTTTTTCCATTTATGCTGAAATTTTAGGGGAAAGTAGCCCCAACAAAGCCAAAGGCATGTGGACACATTTTAATAGGGTGACCACGATGTGTTTTGCACAAGGGGGGGCAAAAGTGACTATGGTATGATGAGGATTATAGTAGAAGGAGGCAGGAATACCCTGAAAAAACATGGTCTTGGATGGATTTGGGGCTACTTTGTTGGTTGGATAACAGTGGGAGCTCACTGACAACAGACTGTGGGTTTCCATTAAACCATACAGGTAGACACAGAGTGTACCCCTACACAGGTGCAGCAGGATCGCAGTGGGCTAGGGTGGAAGGGTGTTGGGGAGGTGCTATCAGTATAACTTCGGCTACTGTTGGATCCAGTTACAGTGTAAATATCAGCACAGATGCATGTCATGCAGGATGGCCAATCATCTGGCCAGGGAGTGCTTTCGCTTTTCAGGACAAAAGGGAAAAAATACATTTGGGCCACCATTCCTGCCACCATCCCTTAAAGAGTACACAGGGCAATCTCCTAACCTCAGTAAAGGGGGACATTTTAAGGGCATGGCTCCAGATGTATCCAGATAGGGAGGCAACAGCATTGCTTATGGAAGGATGTACCATGGGTTTTAGGATTCCAGCAAAAGGTAAGAAACAAAAGGGGGTTATTAAGAATTTGATGTTTGTAAGGGACCATCCTGAAATAGTGAGGAGGAAGCTAAACAAAGAGCTAGAGGCAGGCAGATTAGCAGACCTATTTCTCCGTCCACCCAGAAAGGCTTTCAAGGTCTCTCCTATAAGTTTAGTACCAAGAAGAGACCAGGAGATTTTCAGCTCATTTATCACTTGTCTTATCAGGAGGGAGATTCAGTGAATGACTACATAAATGATGTTGGGACAGCGGTATGTTAGGCTTCATTTTATGAAACTGTAAGGAAAGTGCAAAGTAAGAGAACTGGAGCCCTTATGGCAAAGGCAGACATAGAGTTAGCATTCAAGCTCTTACTCATTGCACCCAAGGACCAGGGGTGGTTGGGACTAAACTTTGAAGGTCAGTACTATATGGATAGATACATGCCAATAGGGTGCTTGATCGCATGTGCCACTTTTGAAAAGTTTAACATCTTTTTACATCGACTGGTTGTAACTAGGTTAGGTGAGGACAATGTCGTTCATTATCTGGATGATTTTCTATCCATGGGGAGCAAAGACACTGATGAGTGCCAATGGGGTGTGGGTAACTTCAATCAAATATGTAAGGAATTATGGGTTCCGTTAGCGATAGGTAAAGCAGAGGGCCCCACAGATAGGTTAACATTTTGGGGTATAGAGATTGATAGCTTGAAAGGGCAATGCAGGCTGCCTGTACACAAAATTAGGAAGTTACAGTCAGCTTTGAGTCAAGTTTTGAGACAAAGCAAGTTGACTCTCAAGCAGTTGCATGAATTGTTCAGATTGATGAATTTTGCATGCAGGGTAATTCCAGTGGGGTGGTCATTCATGAAGAAGCTAGCTGCCAAAGCATCTAGCTATACAAAACCATACCACCAGATCATGATTTTTCAGGACATGAAGGCAGATTTGAAGGTGTGGTTGGAATTTCTGTCAGGTTACAACAGAGTGGCAATATGGCAAAAGAATTGTTCACAGAAGCGGCAGGTGGTTATGGTTTTGACAGCTATTTTCAAGGGAAGTGGTTTAATGAAACATGGCTGGATTTGGTAAAAGACCTTTCAATTGCAGAGCTGGAATTTTTTCCAGTGGTAGTGGGTCTTGAGATCTAGGGTGAGGAAATGAAGGATAGGGTGTTTTTTCTTCATTCAGGTAACACAATGAGGTACACGTTATGAACACTCAATTGGGGTAAAGGAGTATTAGGCAACATGATGAGGCATTTCACTTTACAGAGTTAACACTGAATGTGACATTTAAGGCCCAACACATACCAGGCATTGTTAATTCAATAGCAGATGCCCTTTCTTGTTTGCAGTGGCTCAGATTCAAATTATTGGCTCCGAATGCAAAATCCACCCTGGAATGAGTGCCAGAGGATTTATGGGCAACCAAGAATGAAAGCTAATGTGTAATGCCCTCAGTGCAAGGAGAAGGGTAAGGCACAATAAATGCATTCAGCAATTTCCTGCAGACAAGGATAGTCAGAGGTTGTCAGCATGGCCAATACCATGTCACTAAATCATGGCTTACATAATCTTAATGAAAGAAAGTGGGTGGAGTTTAGGGATGGAAAGAAGCACAATGTCAGCATTGGTTTCATCAAACTCTAGGGTTAAGGGACTTGTCTAGTTCTTTTCAAGTTCAAACAATGTTCAAATGTTGGGGGAGGAATCAAGAGCGGCCTTAGGTCAAGTGGTGCCCTAGGCAAAAGGACTCCATGGTGCCCCCACCACATCACCCGCTACCCCCATCCTGGTATACCTACACCAAATAAAGGCTGGAAAGGTGCCCCTAGTAGAGCGGCGCCCTAGGCGGCTGCCTAGTTGGCCTATGCCTAAGGCCGGCTATGGGAGGAATGCACCCAAATCCCTAGATAAGAGGTATCCCATAGAACCAGCTCTATTATGCAAGTTATGGTCAGGCATGTTAGCAGTTTTTCTGCTTATGAAGTCACTTTATTCAGAGCGGCTTTCTTGCTGGCTTTCTGAGGGGTGTTTAGGTGGTATGAGGTTGTTCAAATGAGCGAGAAAAGGAGTCAATGAATTGTTCTGTCACTGGCACATGTACAGCTGGTAGAGGAGGACACAAGGGTTTACTTATCAAAATCCAAAACTGATCAGGTAGGGAAAGGCCAGTGGGTGAGGGTGGTAACTCCTAAGAATATAGAATGGAATTTGTTAACAGTAATGGCAGAGTATCGCAGCTATTGTGGTACACAAAATGTCCCGTTCTTTTGCCATCAGCGGGGTGACCCCCTTACACTGTACCAGGTGAGAGCAGTCTTAAAGGACGCAGTGAAGCTATCCAGATTAGACATAGGCAGGTACACACTGTACCATATGTTCCTGGCTTCTTTGTGAATGAACATGCTGTAGTCAATGATCTACTGGCATTTTGCCATCTGATAAATTTAAAACTATTTTTTGGTGGACAAGATAAAAGTCGGATAAGTATGAATTTTCAGTTTCGTAAATCCAATTTTCAGCCTCCAATGGATAAATTTGTTTCTCTAATTCAGGAATCTTGTCTTAAAGATTTGCATTTCAAACAAAGTGATTCTCGTATGTTAGGCCATAATTTATCTGAGCAGGAACAACAGGCATTAACAAATTTGAAAAATAACTCTAATATTGGTATTATATCAGCTGACAAAGGAGAAATGGTGGTGGTCATGGACATGCAGTATTATTTGAATGAGGCTTATAGACAGTTATATGATTCCAGATATTATATGTCCATGCCACTTGATCCTACCATGCAGTTCAAATGTGAAATAGGTTCCTTTTTAGAACTAGCTGTGGAGGAGGGCATTACTGATGAGGGAACAAAACAACAACTGGTGGTGGATGATCCTCAGAGGCAGATTTTTTATCTGCTACCTAAAATGCATAAATGTTTGAAGAAACCACCAGGAAGACCTATAGTATCTGGCAGGGGTTCATTGACTGAACCCCTCTCAGTATTTCTTACACAGCCTCTATTAAAGATGGTCCGTGCCAGACTTAAAGACACCACCCAATTTCTCCAGATTTTGTCTGATTCACAGTTGGAGCTGGGTTGGATGATGTGCACGTTAGATGTTACCTCTCTTTATACAAATATTCCTCATTGGGCTGGACTGAAGGCCTTAAAATATTGGCTTGATAAGGCGGACATCTATCCACCCGGCTTCAACACTTTGTTAATTTGTATGGCTGAACCTATACTAACTAAGAATGGGTTTTATTTTCAAGCAGACTGCTTTTGGCAAACACAAGGAACTGCAATGGGGGCTTCTTTTGCCTCTATTTATGCGGACCTTTTTATGGGGTACCTAGAAGAATTTCTTATCTATGACCCATCACATAATATCGATTTAGGGGAGATGGATATTTGGCATAGGTACCTTGATGATTGTTGGTTGATTTGGTAGGGTGATGTTATATATTTACTAGAGTTTGTCCAATATCTAAATGAGAACAAATGGGGGATGGAGTTCACACTTAATATGCATGATCAAGAGATCCATTTTTTGGATGTTCGAATAACACGTAACTCTGATCATAGGTTATCTACTCAAGTGTTCTGTAAATACCCCCAATATAATAGTTCATTGGAGGCTACTAGTCTACATCCCCATCATATCATCAGAAATATACCCAAATCCCAATTTTTGAGAGTGAGGAGGATTTGTTCAGATCAAGGTACCTACTAATACCATCAACAGGACCTCATAAAAGGTTCCGCAACCATGGATATAAGTCAGGGTATGTCAGGACAGCCAGTAATTGGGCTCAGGAACAAGACCGAGCCAAATTATTGGAATACCAAGTGAGATCAGGTACAGAACAGGAGGTGATTAGGCTTGTGACAACTTATGGAAGGAACATCAATACCACTCGGAATGTTATTAAGAACAATTGGAACATTCTTTTGGCTAACCAAGAGTTAGCCAGGATACTACCTCCAGAGTGTTTACTCTTGTACCGTAGGGGCCGGAATTTGGGCTCATACTTTAATCATTTCAAAACTGAAATTATGAAAACTGGTTTTGGTCAACAAACTACATTAACTGGGGACAAATTGATGGGGTCTTTTTCCTGTGGGCACTGCTCATTCTGTACACATATGCTTAAAACTAAAGAACTTTCTAGTACAAATACTAGTAGGATATATCAGATAAAATGTTTTGGTAATTGTGGTACGGATTGGGTGGCTTATTTGGCCACATGCTCCTGTTCTGCTTTTTATGTGGGACAGACATCCAGGCCACTCAGGCTTAGAATGTCGGAACATCTTAGTGACATGAGAAACCAGCATTTGACCAATGCCCTAAATAAACATGCTTTAAACTACAAAACAGCCAAATTTCATTTCACTATTATTGATAAAATTTGGGGGATTAGATATAGAAAAATGGGATGGCACAGTATATTAAACACTAAGGAGAGGGTTGGATTATTAATTTAGGGGGTTTATTTTACCCTGGCCTGAATGACCATCTTTGAGTGGTGGTTTGTATATTGATTGAGTATGACTCCAGTTATTATACTGTGCCTTTAAATGCTGATTGATCTGCTTAATTATTTTATTTAGAATACTATATAAGTATTCTTTGAATGTTATTAGCGTATCACTGATGTAGGCCATGAGGACGAAACCGGTCTGATTTATGGTTTTTGTCTTATTGTATTAATATATTATATTTATCTCATCCTTTGGTGCTGGCCTCTTTTTGAGTTTAGCATTTTTTTTGGCCTTTGCACTTGACTTACGTGTGAGTATGTTGTGCGGTGGATCATACTGCAGTGCACTTCTTGATGTATCTAGACACCAGAACCTTGACTGAAGTAATTCAAACACACGTCCTATGGTATTCCTAGTTTGAATGTGGGACTTGTTGTATCCTTGCTCAGTGGGGTTGTATAGGTTTCTCATGAGTGTCATGAGCCAGAGCTCAAGTGCATAACTTGCATCTCCTACTAGATGGCCTTGAGGAATGTCACCCCTAGCAAACCTGGTGTACAGCTCACAGATGTTCCGTATGTGTGAGTTATGGAAATTACCTGGGTTACCTGGACAGATATTGTAGATAATCCTTTGGGCTTTACAGACAACCTGACAGTTTATAGAGTGGAAACCTTTTCTGTTGATGCACCTCCTTTCCTGTTCTCCAGGTGGGGCTTTTATTTCTGTATTTGTGCAATCTATGGCTCCCAAAACTTCAGAGAAGTTTGCTGCTGCTGTATAGAATGCCTGCATGATTCTTGCTGTCCCCTGTGAGGTGTGTGGGAAACCAATGTGATTCCTTTTGTGTAGTAGCATTGCTTTTAAATTAGGGACAAATCCCAAAATAATCAGGGATAATCGGGACCCTTTTCTAATATATGAGAACTATTAACCTGAGATCTTGATCAAATAAGAGAATGTGAATTAACATGCATTTTCTTAAGTAACAAAATAGTCTTTATAATTATTACTGTTATTAATGGTAATCCAAAAATCAATAGTTTGGGAAAGGATTAATTACGAGTGGCACAATTAAATTTTGAGCCAAAATCAGGGACATCTGTGAATATCATGGGCATCTGAGAGGTATAAAGTATAGGGTGTACCTTGCACTATGAGACTCCTACAGAAACAGCAGCACAGGACTCTTCTAATATTGCATTAACAGTGTCCTTAACTGTTATACACAGGGACCTCTGTTCAAACTGATCAGAATACAATATTCTTGATGCTGATACCGGTGACACCCCTAATATATCCCCTGTGGGTATTTGGAAAATACCAGTAGCAAATATATGTAATGCTAAATATAACTTTGATTCCACTGGGATGTGTTCTCCCAGATTTTCCTGGGGCCTGAGGCAGGGACGGCAGAGGTTGCATATTTCCTCCAGTGTTTCCCAGTCAACTGTGCATCTGTCAACAATTTCAGTGTCATGCAGCCCATAATAAGTGAACCAGGGTGTAAATACCCTTCTTCTTCTTGCCCATGGTCTGACAGCAGCAGCAGCACCCTGATTTAATGCCTGCTGCACATACAGCATAATAACAGCAGCAGCAACCTTGAACATGCTTTTTATCTAAGTGTAATTGTGTTGTATGCCAGACAGTTTTACTGTACAAGGCAAATGCCTACACTGAGTGTATATGATTGATTTATAGCTTCTTAAGTAGCTCTGCCATATCGGATTGGTTAATTAGCATGTACTTTCACTTCTTATGGTGTTATTAGCATATCCTGTCATTTCCCTTTGTTTGATGGCTCTACACATCATATAGAGTCCATTTAATGAATACCAAATAGTGGGCTATCGTGTAGCTATTAATGAATCTGGCCCTTTGTCTTGTATAAGACTACTTCTAGAACCTGACCTAACTTTGTCAAAACAAATTACCATTGTGACACAGGGTTAATCTGTAGAGGGAAAATAAACATATTTATGGGAGTACTGATGCAGTACAGGTCATCATCCATGTGCAGAGCCTAAACAACCTGTGCACATACAACAAAGGAAAGACAAATAAACGGGGAAGACATTAATAAGACCATACTGGTTTCATGACATATAGCAGACATCTTAATGTAAGTCATATTTAAATTACAAAACAGTATTTGATATTATACTTTGCATCATGATCCTAACAACACAAAGCCTTTTTTTTAACTAGATACCAGATCTGAAATATGTAAGAACAGAAGCATTGCTGGTCTTATGTGCATTGAGAAGACAATGAGGCTTGGGTGTTTGTTTAACTAGTTTATTGTATACAAACACATCAGGATGGATGGCAGAAACATTGAACTTAAACGAACTATCAAACTGACTGACTACATACATGCATGCTCTCACTGTGGCTGCGCACTCAAAATGGCACTCTTGCTTGCATGTGCTCAGTACTTATATGCACGTGCCCACTGACTGGAATGCTTCTTAAAGGTATATCACACACTCTGATCTACATCCTCCCTCTTTAGTGAGCTGTCTCACATTGACAATGACATTTGAATAGGCATGCAATTATACAGACACTAATAAAGAAAACAGTCATGTCCAAGTTGCCATGTATCTGGAACTAGGTTTTGAGGCATGACCTGATCTCGTAACATAATAGGACTGGGTTTAGCAACAGTCACTGAGGTATGTTCTGCTTGGGGACTCTCAGGGATTTTCTCAGGAACAGGGATTGCTGATGGAATGTCCTCTGGAACAGGAACATTGAGCAAGTAACTCTGAGAACTAGAGTCTATCACAGGCAAGATGCTGTAACACTGGTTTGGACACTGGTAACAAATTCTTCCAATTTCGTCTGAATTCCATTCCTTGTGATTCCACAATGTACAGTCTTAGCTGTTGACACAAACTTTTCACAAATTTGATGTGATCAAAATCTTTTGACATCTGCATCCTCACTATCTCCCCTTTTTTCAATGAACTGAGCAGTTTGCTGGTTTTATCATAATAAGATTTCTGGGACAAACGCTTATTCAACAATTGAGCTTTTACTGCTTTGTTGTTTTTAGCACATGGAACCAATAAATTACTGCTGATTCTGTGGTTCTGGTTTGTCTAAGCATAAGTCTCTGGGAAGGTAAACCAAGATGTTTATAATGAGGAATATGTCTGAGATTTAACAAATTTAGAAAAACATCGGTATTGTCATGTCTGGATTTCTCTAACTGCTGTTTTGCACGTTGAAGTGCACGTTCAGCCAAGCCATTTGACTGAGGGTATTCTGCACTACCTGTAATATGAACATAGTCCCATGCTTCTGAAAATCTCTTGAACTGCTAACTAGTAAACTGTGCACCATTGTCAGAAATAACTCTGTGTGGACTACCATGGGCAGAAAAATGTCTCTTCAACTTAGTAATGACAGTACCGGAAGTTTGGTTGGGAAGTAGGTCAATCTCGAACCAATCTGAATAAGAGTCTACTAACACCAAGTAATGTTGACCATTCCACTCAAAGATATCTGTGTCACATTGAAAGACTTCACTGGCAGAATTTATCCCAAATGACATTCTCAGAAATCTGTATCTTCCAAAAGGAGTACTGAAAGTGGCTAACAATGAAGATTTTCGGTCAAGCAAAATTTGCCAAAATGAACTTTTTGCATCTAAGACAGAAAAAACACTGGTGTTTGGCATGAGGGCAGAAACCTCTTTGACTGTGCGCATTGGATGATGAGACCATTTCACTGCTTTGTTCAAATCTCTTGGATCAATCCATATTCTGATATCATCTGAGCTCTTCTGATGATCTACTACCATAGAGGATACCCATTCAGTAGGTTCTTCTATTGGACAAATTACCCCTAGCTTCACCATTTTGTCTAGCTCAGCTTTGACTCTGTTCTGTAAAGTTACTGGAACTTTTTGTGTTGGTCTGATAACTGGGCTGACTTCTGGGTCTAACTTCATAGAGTACACAACTGGTAGTTTGCCTAGTTTGTCTTCAAAAAATATCAGCATACTCAGAAAAAATAGTTTGGGTGAAATTTGAGCTGTTGTCATGCAGACTTACATGGTGAATCTCTTCATTAAGCGAAATCCGTCACATATTCAAACTATCTCTGAAGCCCACCAATGACGGCATGTGTCTCTTGACTAAGTAAAACTGCAAGTCATAGCTATTCCCAGCAGAGTAACATGAAAGCACTTCTGAGCCTTCGGTTTGAATCTCTTCACCACCATAAGCAAAAAGCTTCACATACTTTGTCAAATCAAGCTGTTCTGCAGCTTTTACTCTAGCAAACATTTCTGCTGACATAACATTGCACATTGAATTAGTATCTGCTTTGAGCTCTACAGGACTCCCATTAATCCAAACAGTACAAAATATTTTGTTCTTTGCCCACAAATCTACTGCATTGACTGTTTTACCAAGCACAGACATATTATCAATATAAAAAGTAGGGTCACAGCTTTCTTATTGATCAACTTGCCTCTTGGAATGCCCTCTTTTAATAAAAGAATGTGTCTTATTTGATTTACAAAACCTTTTGAAATTATACCACTTATTGCAAAAATGGCACTGCTGACCAAAAGCTAAGCACTTTTCTCATTTGGATTCATGGTTTCCACCACAATTATGACAGTTGACTATGAGGTTTGCTAGGAGTTTTGCTGAGTCATGCCTATGCTTTGCTGTGTGCATCTTAGGCCTTACTGAAGTAGCTCTGGGATTTACTGACGTTGCCCTGGAACTTGCTAGAAAGGCTTGGGGTAGGGCCAAGCCCTTGGATTTGTATCTGTTAAGCTCGTGCTGCATACTATCAATATAAGCTGTTGAATGTGCTTGGAGGTTTGCTTTCTCATTTTTAAGCATACTTGTGTGCCTTTCTGTAAGCTGGCATATCTGGCAATTCTCAATGGCCTTATTTAGCATCAAATCACTGTCTCAAAGCAAAATCTTTCTCACTGTGTCATCAATACCACACACAAGCCTGTCCTTTATCAATTCATCCTTTAAATCACCAAATCTGCACATTTTAGCTTTATTTCTCATGTTAGTTATATATGCTGCAAAAGTTTCACCATGCTTTTGATCCCTTGTGTAAAATAATTACCTTTCCATTGTAATATTCGTTTGGGGGTTACACATTTCTCTAAATTTATATTTTAAGCACTCTGGGTCTTCCTTCGTTTCAGCCGGTACAACAATATGGGGGTCTTCCCCCTTTCCTGCAAACACAGAAAGTACATACAGAAATGAATGCTGTCTTTCAGTGGGATCTGAACCAGCTAAATTAAGCAGAATAAATGCCTTTGTACATGCGTCTTTGTCAGAAAAAGCAGCCTTTATGAAAATATCGTATTCCTGCTCAAACATTCTCTGAGTTTCTACTATATTGTTATCAAACACAAGCAGTGTGGGTCTGTGAAATCCTTCTGCCGTGCCCATGGATTATAGTAAAACACAATGCAGTCTTGCCCGTTGTAATTATGTACAAACATACACACACAAC